>NC_029547.1:22075721-22102292 GCF_001577835.2 Coturnix japonica | reverse complement strand
GATTCAATGGGTTGTTGAAAACTATGTTGAAAGCAATGGGTGGCAGAACATATAAAAACTGGGAGAACCATTTAGCAGAAGCCACCTGGTTGGTCAACACTCAAGGATCTAGTAATCGTAATGGTCCTAACCAATCCAGCTCCCTACGTACCGTGGAGGGAGATAAGGTTCCTGTAGTACACATAAAGAGCATGTTGAGAAAAGCAGTTTGGGTCCTTCCAGCATCTGGAAAGGGCAAACCTCTTCGGGGTACTGTCTTTGCCCAGGGACCTGGGTGCACTTGGTGGGTGATGGACAAAAATGGGAATGTCCAATGTGTACCACAAGGGAATTTGATGTTGGGGGAGTGCAGCCAATAATTTCTTGTATATATAAGTAGAGCCTCAGAGATATTTGATGAATGTCCAATTAGGTACAGGACTTAAGATAGAGTGGATTAATGTTAAGGAAACACTTTTTCTGTATACCTTAACTAGGCTTTCTGTAAGCAAGTTTTCCATCTGGGCTCTATATCGTGCACTGGCCATGCATGTGTAGAGCACACATGGAAAGAAGTATAATTCAAAGGGAAATCTGCTGTGGCGGCTGGGAAAGGATGAGTGCACCTTGATGTGGGGGACACCCCGCTAGTGCTGCCTTTCCCCTCCACCGCTGTCATGTTCCTTTTCTTGGCAGTTTTGCCATTTTTCTCAAAATTAATAAATAATAGTGAGTTAGGTTATAGAGTTTTGTTCTCAACTTAGGGATTTGTATGGAATAAATATAAATTGTTAAGAAAATAAGGTTGCTGATTACTCACAACTATACATATGAGTGTGTATGTGTGTGTAAGCATAATGTAATGATGTAGAATAAGATGTGGAATGTCATGGTTTAATAATTTTGTAATTTTGCTATCAGTATTCCACATCATAACATCATATAAAGCATGAATGAGTTTACTGAATCTGCAACTTACAGAATAAGACTACATCTCCCAGAGAACATCACGGTCAGAGATGGGTCATGGGACCTGGACACTATATTATTTCTCTTGCAGGCTAGACCAATGTCTTTCGAGTTCTGGTGTTCAGAGGAGTGTGTGGGAGCCTTCAGCCGTTTTGCCTAGAGTTAACAGTAGGCCTCTCATTTTCGTGACTCATTCTCTCTCCGATTTTGCTTGATTCGTTAGCTTAATTTCAATTATATTGTATTATATTGTGTTATCCTGTATTTCGATATAGTATTTAGTAAATAAGTGTGCCTCCTTAGATCGTTGCCTCTGTTCTTTTCCTAATTAACTTTTCCTTTCGGCCTAGGGCCCCTGTGGGGCCCACAGCCCCCTGTCACGGACGCAAGTAGATTTTCGTTAAAACCGCGACACATAATAATTGCATCTCCCAAGAAATTCATACAATGGTGGGGGCCTCCTCCCAACTGTTACATAGCAGAAGGAGGAAACAGCAAAGTACATNGGAGTCGAGCATATAAAGGGTCTGAGGAGCGCTACACTCCGACTGAGAAGGAGATCTTAGCCGTGTATGAGGGGGTTCGGGCTGCTTCTGAAGTAGTTGGGACAGAGGTTCAGCTTCTTCTAGCACCTCGCTTGCCAGTAATAAACTGGATGTTTAAGGGACAGGTTCCTTCCATCCATCATGCTACTGATGCCACTTGGAGTAAATGGATTTCATTAATTACACAACGACCTCAAATGGGAAAACTCAGCCGTCCTGGAATTCTAGAAGTGATCATGGACTGGCCTGAGAGTAAAAAAATTGAAACATCACCTACAGAAGAGGTATCACGTGCTAAAGAGGCACCACCATACAATGAGCTACCAGAAAACAAAAAGAAATTTGCCCTATTCACAGACGGAACATGTTGTATGCAAGTAGTCATGTTACATGAACATGTTGGACGCAAGTAGATTTTCGTTAAAACCGTGACACATAATAATTGCATCTCCCAAGAAATTCATACAATGGTGGGGGCCTCCTCCCAACTGTTACATAGCAGAAGGAGGAAACAGCAAAGTACATGCATTCTGAAGGAAAAACAACACTTTGTTGTGTGAATTCTCTCACCTCCTTTGACACAGCATCTTCTGAAGGTTTTGTTGTAGGCTCAAGGATTAATGGAACAAGCAGTGTTAAGGGTTCTTCTTGACTTTTAGACTGCAACTTTGATTCACCACCTAGGACTTCATTTGCAGTTTCCTCTTCAGCCATAACTAAGGTCTTAGCAGTTTCTTCTGCTACCTCCCCATTAAGAGATTCAGATGGAGTTCCCTAAAAATTATATTTTTAAGTCAAGATTATTCCAAGCCTTATCCCCATCAGTAACAGTGTATGTGTTCTAAGTTTGTACCTTAGATAAGAAAAGCAGCTAATTCAGGTACCATCAAGTCTATAGTAAGCCCAGTACACAGTAGCTATGCAATTACTAATCCAGCATATTAGCTTGATGTTGTCCTAAATTTCTGACTATGGAGTATGTGATTAACAGCCAAACCAAGCAGCACACATGCTACAATAACTCCCTGATATGTAAGCTAATGAACCCAGCACAGCTTATTATCCACCTTCTCAGAAATCACTAAGAATATAAAATCCTGGAGGCATCATTAGGCACTGAAGATACTCCAAGATTTGAACTTAAGCTTGCATACAGTAACAAGACTTTGTTCAATTCCAACTTCTATCTATAAAGTCAAGCAAGCTTTACAGTGAGAAGGAAGAGAGGCAACAGTTGTCAGTGAAGCACATCACCTGCTGATTTATTCAATTAAACCTTTCCCCTTTTTTCAGAGATACTGGATCAGACCTTGACCTTACTCCAGTTCTCTGCAATATTTGAGAAGTTCAAATCAATCAAGAATACTATTTCAATAAACAAGCTAAGATTTTTTTTTTTTTTTTTTTGGCTGAAGAAACAATGTAATCTACCTCAAAAAAATCACAAGATATTATGATTTGGAAGGGACACACAAGGGTTATCAGCTCCAGCACCTGACATAACATTGGAACATCCAAAAGCCAAACCCTACCTTTAAGAGCACTGTTCAAACATTTCCTGAATTCCAACAGGCTTGGAGTTGTGACTACTGTCCTGGGCAGCCCATTCCAATACTCATCCACCCTCTGGTGAAGAACTTTTTCCTAATTCCCAACCTGACCCTCCCATGAGGCATCTCCATGCCATTCTCCTGGACCCTGTCACTGAGGGGGGTGGCAGAGGGGGTGCAGAGAGCAGAGATCAGCACTGTCCCTCAGCTCTATTCATGAGGGGCTGCAGCTGCCATGAGGCCTCCCCTCAGACTGCTCTTCTCTTGGCTGAACAAATCAAGGGATCTCAGCTGTTCCTCATACATCTTGTCCTCTCAACCTTTCACTGTTTTCACAGCTCTGATTTACATGCTCACTAATAGTTTTATATTCTTTTATACTGTGCCAAAACCTGCACATGATGTGAAGCTACTTCAGCACAGAGAGATAGACAGCCCTTTCCTTCAAACAGCAAGCAATGGCACACCTGTTGCATATAAGTTTAAAACAATTTTCCATTGTCAGTAATTCTGTATAATCTTTAGCTTCTCAGATATGCAACTCAACAAAGCATTGGTGCAAAAAATGAACAGAATCACATAGATCAAGGCAGGAAGGAACATATTTAAAGGAAACTGTAGCAATGCTCTGAATAGTCATCTACTGTGACTGTTAGAAACCATCTCACCTCCTTCTCACTCAGCTTCTCGGATTGTGATGTATGTAGCTCATTTTCTGATGAACTGAGGTACTCTTCTGCAGTGACCATTTCCTCATCACTTTCAACATCAACCTCAGGTTCTTCCTCTATGACTTCAAAGCTTTTAGATGTGTGAGCTGGAAGTTCTAGCCTGCAGCAGATATTTATACATACCCCAGTCAGATTTTGTTTTACAGCAATATGCAAGCATAACAAGAGGTCAAAAACAGAGAGGTCTCCCAGAATGTGCATAGCTTTGCAGATACACATCAAGTTATATTACTGTAATAATCTGTGCTGTATGTGTATAGACAGTTTTACTCTAATAATGACCAACCTACACTAGAACAAAGTCTGCTTGTAAATACAATTTAATGCCTCACTGTTTCATTATTGTTATTTCCAATATCTGCTGTCAGAAACTGATGTTTTGGTGCTCTAATTCTTCATATGATGTTTCACTGTCTTTTCTCATAACAGGCTTCATTTGCAGTAATTTTAAAATCAAGTAAACAAAGCAGAAATAAAGCAGAAGATTACCGCAATGGTACTACTACTATAGTTGGTGACTGCCTAGACAAAAGAATAAAAAACAATAAAATACTATCTCCTTTACCTGCCTGTTGATGTGTGAGGAGTATTTTCGTCATCTCCTTGGGATATTTCAGTTCCAGATTCCTGGCTATTTTTTCCTATCCTGGGACGTCTTAAAAGACTGCTTCGTGCCTGAACAGAAATGTGTGCTACACTTGAGACTTTGGAAAAAAAAAGAAAGAAGTAAGCAGGGGCAAACAAATGCAATTTAAGATATGTACATAATTTTGTACCATGATACTTCATTAAAGCTACTGAGTGCAAGTAAAACAACATCTCACTGCGGTACTTATTTTCTGAATATACATGGATAGCTTTTTAGTAAAATCAATAGCAAATCATTTTATCCAAAGACATCCAAATGTTCTTAAGTTGGGCCACAGCACCACAGAGGAAGACATTTTTCCACATGCTTCTTAGATGAATGCACTAAGCTAGAAGGCAGTAAAAGAGCTTGCTGACCTACTAATCCATTATAATTATAATGCTGATAATCAGTGTTATTCTTACCTTCAGATGTGCCTGCATGGTCATCTAATGATTCTTGGTCTTTTTGAGAGTCAGCCTGATTTAAAAGCAAGCCCAATGTTATTCAAAAGTTCAGAACTCTCTGAAATACCTTCAATTCCCTATGTGTGGTAGCACCTTTCTGAATTATAATTTTATCGAAGTGATAGAGGGGAAGTGACCACAACCACTCCTGATTTAGTACGTATATACCTACACATACACATATAAACAGCAATAAAAGCTTTTGCTCTAGAGTACTCTAACACTAGAAAGCAAAAAAAGATGGGCTTTAAAGCAGATTAAAGACAAAACTTTCAAGCACTTTGCAATGTTATAGCAAGCCTATTTTGACCAGTACAGAAGTGGATTGCTGCTGACAAGAACTCTTGTACATGAATATTTATTTTCTTGCCATAGTAAACTGTAAGTGCTCTTCACATTAAAGCATAGTCTGCCTCCATTACTGGCATATCGTTTGTCCTTTCTTAAGTGTTTCAACCCCTGTTTCTGTTATATGGCAAAGGAAATACAGGTGTCCATGATCACCAAGGGAAGATCTTGCCTGACCAATCTGGTGGCCTTCTATGATGGAGTGACAGCTTTGGTGGACAGGGGAAGGGCGACGGATGTCATCTACCTGAACTTCTGCAAAGCCTTTGACATGGTCCCTCACTACATCCTTCTCTCTAAATTAGATAGGGGTGGATTTGAAGGATGGACTAAGAATGATGGATTAAGAATTGTTTGGCTGGCCACAGCCAAAGGGCTGTGATTAATGGTTGTGTCAGGGTGGAGGCCGGTCGCTAGTGGTGTCTCTCAGGGGTCAGTCCTGGGACCAGTGCTCTTCAACATCTTCATGAATAACACAGACGATGTCATTGAGTGCACCCTCATCAAGATTGCAGATGATACCAAGCTGAGTGGTGCTGTCAACACACTGTAAAGAAGGGAAGCCATCCAGAGGAACCTGAACTAGAGAAGTGGGCCCATGAAAACCTAATGAGGTTCAATAAGGCCAAGTGCAGGGTGCTGCACTTGCGTTGGGGCAAACCCAGCTATCTATACAAACTGGGGGGAAGATCTCCTTGAGAGAAGCCCTGTGGAGAGGGACCTGGGTGTCCTGGTGTACAAGAAGCTGGATATGAGCCTGCAGTGTGTGCTTACAGCCCAGAAGGCCAACTGTGTTCTAGGCTGCATTAAAAATGGGGTGGCCAGCAAGGAGACAGAGGTGATTGTTCCCCTCTACTCGGCACTTGTGAGGCCCCAACTGGAGTACTGCATCCAGGACTGGAGCCCCCAATACAGGAAAGACATGGAGCTCTTGGAGCGGGTTGAAACTAGATGATCATTATGGTCCTTTCAACCCAGGCCACTCTGTGATTCTATTTCCGGACTGGGATAAATAGAGCAAGTTAGGGAAAAGCTGAGAAAACTAGAGTCTCACACAGAGGCAGCTTTCAAAAGCAAGGATGTGTAAAGTCTCATTTAGGAAGGCCCTAATGCAGCTAGAAGACAGTGGAAGCAAGTATGTGGTGAGACCAGCAATGAGTATAGAGTAGGCCTCACAAAGCCCAAGGGCATAAACTGGGAAAGAGAGAGCTGGCATGGCTGCCAAGCAAAGGCAGGTCATCTCTCTTGTAAATAAAAGTAATTCACCACTGAAATAACATGCTTAAGTGCACAATTAGATAGAGGAAGGGTCAAGTATCCCAGGTGGCCTCATCAGAAAGCCATCCAAATGTAGCAGGTGTCCGCTAACAGTGATTTCAGCTAAGAGTAGAAAATTGTTTCTTAAGTGACTGGATAAGAACTGTGTTGGTCTGAATGGGATGAAGTTAATGTGCTTCTTCCAAAGAAGCAATGGATATTTCTTACTTCCTAATGGACTTTTTTAAAAATCATCTTTACTAAAAGCATGAAGACGTTTTCCACATTTTTCTTCTGGCCTCAACATGGAACATAAGACCTAAAAGTAACTTGATATAAATAACAAGGTTTTTTTTTCTTCATTATTCAGTTTACAACAGGAATCTATAGAGTGCTAGGAGCCTTTATTTTCTGTACAGAGAGATGGGTCCATACTAGAATAGCTGACAAAATTTAACAGGACACTTATCATTATACTTGAATTCTATTCTGTAGTCTTATTTTTACCAGCAGTCAACAAAAGACAGCATCCCATAAGTAATCTTTAAGAGATCAGACCAGCAATAAAAAAGAACTGACTCATGCAGCAGTAACACAGGTTACATGCACAGTCAGCACGCACTATTTAGGCTAAGGCCCCCAGTTCTTGAGTTCTTCTCCTTCACTCACCCATACTAACCCAGTATCTCAACTTTTTTTCTGCAGGTTAGAAGACAATTTTGTGTTTGAGCGTGCGACAATCAGAAGTGTGCACAAGTTACGGATATTAAAGTAAGAATACAGCTATTACTCTTAGCTGCTGTAGGAAACATAGCATTAGCAATAACCTCTGTCTTTCCTTTTTAACTTCACTTTCAGCACAACTCAAAAAAAAAACAAAAAACAGCAAGAAGTGTCCTCATGCAGATTCTGCAGTTTGAAACAGATTCAAGCAAGTTTTAAATACAGAAGTTACAGACTAATGGTAAATTATTCTAGCATTAAAACATATAAAATAAGAAGCACTATGAAATAATGTGAAAATACGTCTTCACAGAATGTTTTTCTTCAGGTTTAAGGAAAGGTGAAATTTTCTGTTTTGTTTTTGTTGTTGTACTGGTTTTGTTTTGTTTAGTGATCCAACAGCTTTCAAAGCACTGTTGAGCTTTGTTTCAAGTTCCTGAAGAACAGTCTGGTTGTGCAGACAGCTTGTGCTTCCCATGTAGAGCTGTGTGTACAGCTGTGAGTGCAGGTGCCAACAAGAGGGGTGCCAGTAATTCTATTCAGATGGGAGGAGTTAGGAGCACTTTGGAATCTGTTACTTTACTCTTCTTCAAAAAGAGCCATGAATGTCTTAAGAACTAGTAACATCCCTTTGCTGTTCCCTCCAAGGAAACCCACATAGATACACAACCAAAGTAAGAGGTTTTGGATCTTTTTGGTGAAATGATCATTAGTGATCATCAGTGATGATGCTCAGGACTGCTGTAACCTGAAAACAAGTATACATATCAAAGAAAACTATCAGTTATTGCTCCTGCCCATACAGAGATTAAGAATGTCACTACTTTGCAGGAAGCTGTAATTCTCCTACATAGATGATTTGCAGCCCAGAATGCCAAATGAACACTTTCAACTGTGTTCAATTGTGATGTGAATGTGTACGTCTATAAACAGTTTTCCTCACTCTATCCACTTCTGTTGTGATTCTGTTGTTCAACAGCCTTTCTAGACAGTTTAATCTCAGAGCCAGTTATAACACTCTCCTCTTCTATACCACTAGAAAGTGTCAACCCCAACTATTAGACAAACAGCTGCAACACAGATTTCCCTTCACTCAGCAGAAAAAAGTGAGGACTCTCCTTCTCCTCACAACCAAGGGGGAAATTTTAATCCCAAGTTAGTTTGTCACATTAGCAACTTCCATGCAAAAAGTAACCAAAGCACTTGTCTTTTATAGTGGAGATGTGAAACAATTAAATTCTAAAATGGACAACAACAGCATGAAGTTTTTGGAGTGGATGCAGGAAGCCATGAAGAACAGAGGGCTGGAAGACAGGCTGAGAGAGCTGGGTTTGTCCAGCTTGGAGAAGAAAAGGTTCAGAGGAGATATCACTGTGGCCTCCCAGTGCTTTAAAGGGATGTTATAAACAGGAGGCAGACTGACTCTTTACACACAGGCAGATACAAATAGGACAAAGGGGAATAGTATTATATTAAAAGAGGGGAGATTTAGAACAGATGTTAGAGGTTTGTTATTGTTATTGTCTTTTAAACTCAGAGGGTGATGTGGCAGTGGAATGTGTTGCCCAGAGTTGTGAATGCTCCATCCCTGAAGGCATTCAAGGCCAGGTTGAAGTTGGGGCAGCCAGATATAACAGGTGGCAACCCTGCCCACAGACAGGAGTTGTGACCACACAGACTGTAAGATCTTTTCCAACCCAAGACATTCTATGATTCAATGGATATTTTGTATACTTTGTTTGTATATATTACTTAGTAACAAAACAAGCAAGGAAAAAAAAGAAAAAGAAAAAAGAAAAAAAAAAAAAAAAAAGAGCATTACTTTCCAGTAAATGTTAAGGACACCAGACTTTTTGCCACTTTCACATTGTCATGAGACACAGAAAGTACAAGTCACCTGCACAACCAAAGATTGTTCTTCACGAACTTGAAACAAATATCAAATATGCATAGCATTCAGCTGGATTACAGAATCACAGAATGACCCGGGTTGGAAGGGACCTCAAGGATCATGTAGTTCCAACCCCCTGCCTGGCAGGGCCACCAAACACACACATTTACTTAGATCAGGTTTCGCCCAGGGCCCGTCCAACCTGGTCTTGAAACCTCTAAGGACGGGGGGCATCCACAACCTCCCTGGGCAGCCTTGTTCCAGGGCCTTACACTTCTAGTGAAAGGAACTTTCCCCTAAAAACATCCAACCTAAATCCTTCCTTCCTTTGTAACTTAAAACCGAATTTCCCCGTGTCTGCTATTATTCAGCCCTTGTCAAGAGTTTACTCCCCATCCTGGGGTAAGTTCCCTTTCAGGTGATTGAAAGGCGCAATTTGAGGTCCACCCCGCAACCTTTCTCTTTCTCCAGCTGAACAAACCCAGCGCCCTCAGCGTGTCCTTCATTAGGGGAGGTGCTCCAGCCCCCTGCTCACTCTTTTGTGGCCTTCGCTCTGGACCCTTTCCAACGATCTCCATGTCTTTTTTTGTACTGAGGGCTCCACACCCTGGACACAGTACTCCAGTGGCCTCACAAGAGCCGAGTATAGAGAGGGCAATCACCTCCCTCATCCTGCTGACCACCCTCTCCTGATGGGAGCCCAGCGATCCCATTTGCTTTCGGGCTGCCAGAGCGCCACTGCTGGATCATTTGGAGTCTTCCAATCCTCAGGACCCCCAGGTCTCTCTGCCGAGGCTGCTCTCAAGGACCAACTCCTCCAGCCTGTACAGAAGTGCTGGGGGGTTCTTACCAGCCCAAGGTGCCAAAACCTTGCACGTTTGCCGTGTTGAACCTCATTAGGTTCACACGAGCCCAGCTTTCCCAGCCTGTCAAGGTCCCTCTGAATGGCATCCATTCCCTCCCACCGTATTGACCGCACCACTCAGCTTGGTGTCGTCAGCAAACTTGCTGAGCGGTTGCACTCCATTCCCTCATCGATTGTCATTAATAAAGATGTTAAAGAGCACCGGTCCCAGACAGACCCTTGAGGACACCGCTTGTACCAGCCTCCACCTGGACTAGAGCCACTCGACCACCACCCTCTGTCTGCGGCCTTTCAACCAATTGCTTATCCATTCTAGTTGTCCACCCATCAACCCACTTCCCTCCAATTTGGAGATAAGGATGTGGTGGGGACCATGCTCAAAGGCCTTGCTCAGCAGTCCAGGTAAAGCACATCGGTGCCATTCCCTTCATCTATCAATGCTGTCACCCTATATAGGACAGCACAAGATTAGTTAAGCATGACCTTCCCCTGGTGAAGCCGTGCTGGCTGTCTCGGATCACATGCTCGTTCTTTATGTGATCGAGCACGTTGTCCAAGAGGATCTGTTCCAAAATCTTCCCAGGCGCGGAGGTGAGACTCACTGGCCTGTAGTTCCCTGGGTCCTCCCTGCTCCCCTTCTTCTATATGGAAGTGACGTGACCCTTCCTCCAATCATCTGGGACCTCACCTGGCAGCCACGACTTCAAAATATGATGGAGAGCGGCTCGGCAACCACCTCAGCCAGCTCCTTCAGGACCTTGGGATGCATGCTATCTGGCCCCATAGACTTGTACTCATTCAGTCTAAGGAGGCACTCTCAGACTTGCTCTACCCTTACAGTGGGGAGGGATTTACCTCCTTGGTCCCCACATAGAGGTATGGGGATGCAGGACTCAGAGACATAAGAAAGACTAGAATCGTGGCCGCCAGTGAAGACCGAGGCAATGAACTCATTCAGTACCTCAGCTTCCTCTTCATCCGTTGAAGCCAGTCCTCCTTTTAAATTCACCAAAGAAGATACACCCATTTTGGCCTGTCTCTTCTGGCCAATGTACCTGTAGAAGGTTTTCTTATTGTTTTTCACATCCCTTGCCAAGTTCAGTTCTTCCTGTGCCTTGGCTTTCCTGATCCCACGTCTGCAAGTCCGGACGGCATCCCTGTATTCTTCCCAGGTGACACAGCCTTTTTTCCAGAGCTTGTACACCCCTTTCTTCACCCTCAGTTCTCTCAGCAGGTCCTTGCTGAGCCATGCCAGTTTCCTACCTCGCCTGCCCACTTTCTTATTCAGAGGAATGGAGACCTCTTGTGCTTCCAGGAGGGCATCCTTGAAGAGCAGCCAGCTCTCCTCAACATCCTTGTCTTTGAGGGCAGTGCGCCAGATTACACACATTAATCTGCTAAAATTTTTCATAAGTTCAGAAATTTACTCTTTTGTAGTGGTTAAAAATATTCACTGACCATGAAGAACTAGTAATTAGAATTAGTAGATTGTAATTATGGAAGACTCTTACAGTTCAAGCTTTATTAATAACGAAGAAACTGTATGTGTACCTACACTTAGCTGTGTTTCTTGATTCATCTTTAGTTCATTTGCTGCAGATTGCTGAAAATTATCCACTGTCTGGAAACGCACCCTTGGTTTCTGAGAGCCCTCTGTTGTTAAGAGCATTTAGTGACAATGAGGGGGAAAAAAAAGACAGTTATGGTACCTTCATATAACAATAAACCAAACCTAACATGGTATCAGAACAACAGCAAAGAAGTCTTTCTACTAGTATCCATAGGCAACGTTCTCAGAAGCCACTGTCAAACCAATGTAACTTTCATAAACTGTAAGGGAATAACAGAATATCATCCATACTTCGATGTTCTTCCCTTCTTGATACAACGTCAAAGGATTTTCTCTGGTACCAACGTCCAGCTCCTTCCACTTCACAAAAAGGGTCACTATCCCCAGGGTACTTCTCTAAATAGTCCTTCCAAGCTGCGAAGAAAAAAAAGAAAAAGAAAAAAAAAAAACCACTATTAGAAACATTATATACTCAGTCCTATCTCCATTTTTTAGTTCTATCTGAAATAAGTTAATTTGCAGTCTTTCATCAAACACAAATCACCACAGAAAGAACTACTTGACAAAACAGCCCAGTCTAAACAAACATATTTTCTTGCTTTCTGTTACTATCATCAGCTGAAAACAAAATTTGAAGGGCTTTTTCTCCCCCTTCTTCACAAAGAACCCTCTTCATAGTTTTATAATTTAATTTCTCAGGGACCCTGCCAATCATAAGTTTCTCTGGTCAGCCTCACCACCCCCTGAGTAAAGAATCCCTTCCTTATATCTAACTTGCATCTACTCCCTTTCAGTTTAAAGTACACACTGTCCTGTCTGTACAGGTCCTTGTAAAAAAATCTCTATCCACCTGCCTTATAAGCCCCCCTTAAGTTTTGAAAGGTCTCCTCTGTGCCCTCCCCTTCTCCAAGCTGAACAAGCTTCCCTCAGCCTTTCAGGCCCTCATCTGAATCCATTATAACAAATATAATGCCCTTCTTATGCTAGCCATGCTTCTCTTAATGCACACCTCTGGATACAGTTGGCTTCCTGAACTACCAGCGCACCCAGAAAGCTCATGGTTGTCTTACTACACATCCACCAGCACTCTCAGATCCTTCTTCACAGGGCTATCCTCAATCCATTCATCACCTAGCCTTTTTTCATGTTTGGGATTGTCTAGACCCAGATGGAGCCATGTTGAATGGCATGAAGCCCACATGTACCACTCTCAGCGTCCCTCTGGACAGCATCCCTTTCCTCTAGCCTATCAACTGCACCATTCAGCTTGACATCACCCAAGATCTTGCTGAGAGTGCACTCAATCCCCCTGTTTATGTCATTAAAAATATTAAACAATACTGGTCCCAGCACTGACCCCAGAGAGGCATCTTGGTCTCTATCTGGAAACTGAGTTGAGGAATACAACTACTTGAATACAGCCATAAAGTCAATTCCATAACCAATGAATAATCCCTCCAAATCTCTCTCTCCAATTTAGAGAAAAGGATATTGCAGGGGACCAGGCGAAATGCCTTACCAAAATAAAGTGGTATCAGCTGTTCTCCCCTTACCCATCAATGCAGTCACACCATGAGAGCTCCAACAGGGAAATGGATTAGCCATTAAATTCTAGTCAGTAAAAAATTGTTGGCCAAAACTAGCAGGAGAAAAATATATATATATACCCAGCCAGATCCAATAGCAAACATTAGTAATTAGAAAAGCAGAAAATCTCCAGGGGCTAAGTAAGAAGGCCATATAAAAATGTTGACAGAAATAAGTCTGGCAGATACACAGAAAACAAGACAAGCCTTGAGAAATGGGACAAAGGAAACACTTCTTCCCTGAACAGAACCAAGCAACATTGTTTCCTGAATGTTTGTGGTTCTTAATGACATCATTCTCCCAGGCTAACACTGCAAGAGTCAGAAGTGGTTTCCTTGTACATTTTTTTTCCCTTCATACATTTAAGTTAAACAGCCTAGTATGCTCACCTGACAAGACAATCTGAGAAAGCATGAATTAAATGACCTTGTGAGACTTTCAAATAAGTAAGGAAAAGGTGCTACAAAGAAGATACATATAAGTAGACCAGAAACAACTCAGCCCACCTTCCACTGCGGAAGGAATACAGCTGTAAACTGCATAGCTCTGGCTTAAAGCCAACAGAGATCCAATAATTTTACCACACACGGTGGATTAAATTCTAATCAGGAAATACTTCACATTATTATACATATCAGGATCTTCAGCCTTCAACGAAGAGCAGAACACTTCACACAAACTGAGGATGTAGCCAGAAACATGCAGCTTGAATAACAGCAATCATTTGATATGAGAAGAAAGCACAAAGAAGATTTGAATAATAATCAAAGAACTTGCCTTTGAACATGCGGGGTGACAGAGGATATTGTAGACCAAGAGTGGTTTCATCAAAAGATTCCACGTAGTCTTCTAACATCATTATCCCCAGTTCTTTCCCATAACACTTATTTCTTATAAACATTGCGTTCAGCACCGGTAGCTGGTAACCGTAAGGATAGAACCGGTTGATATAAGCTCCTGAATTAATAGAAAGGGGAAGTATCTGTCATTATTTCAGTACTTACATGTTGTGGCAGATTTTTAGAGTATTTGGATAAGGACGTAAAGACCTCACTTTGCCACTCACTGCAAAACACATCAAAAGCAAGAAAAAAACCAAACAAGCAGAAAACAAAAATGAAAAACCACAACCCTTTCCTCTAACAAGGAAAGAGAGAGAAACAGAGAAGCATATAGTTGTCTATAGAATATACTTAAGTCTTGACACTAACAAACACACTTCATTTTAAAAATGATGAAAATGTGGATGGATAGTTACACCAGTTAAGATGCACTCGGGCAAGCTTGTCAAGCTCCAATACTCTTTCATCAGTATCCATTAGTATGGGCTATCCCATATTATGGGCTACTCACTTAGAGAGTACAACACAGAATCAAATGTAGGTGAAATACTGATAAGACCTAGAAAAACTAGCTTTCTTTGCTGACCTGGCTTGAATTAAATGGCAGAGGATCATGAAAAACATAATAAATGTGCGTAAGTATAGTAAAACAGTGCCACATATACAACTATTCCCATTCTAGACTAAACTTGCTATTTCAACTTTCATGTTGATAAGGTGAAAATAAAAAGTACAGCAATGCAAATGTCATTTTGTGATCACCATGCTACAGAAATTTTGACATTAAAAAATCCCAAGACATACATCAATTGTGCAATGCTTCACTACTTTAATAAAACAAAATGAAACAAACAAACAAACAAAATCAGAGAAAGGTAACAATTCAGAGTAAATCAGCTGGTTGTTTTCCTGTGTTTAATGCTGGACCAGAAATATCAATGACATTTCAGACTGTTTAAAATGGGATTTGCAAAATGCTAGAAATACAGTATGAATGTCAGATGGAGGAGTTAATCTATTCAGTCCCCAAATGTTATTCTGGAAAAAACGAAAAACATATTAAAGACTAAGACAACTAGAAGGAAACTGTAATGTTGTTTAAAAAAAAAAAAAAAAAAGACACTGAAATCCGTAATATAAATTCAATGAACCTGCTAGGTAAACTGTAGACTCTGAAGCAATAAACATGTATAAGAAAAAAATGTCACTCTTACCAACAAGCATAGCTGAATCTCATGTCTGTGAGAAAAGCTTTTATGCTGTAATGCTATAAAACATTTAAGTGACTGTAGAATAGGATGCCACTTTCATTTCAGAATTAATTTTCAGTTGTTTTTTTTTTTTACCTAGTATCACATTTCGAACAGTCCTAGAGGTACACTCCAAAAGTAAGTGCTCTTAAAAGAAAATAAAGCTTTCAAATATAACTCATTTCCATGGCTTCAAATGTATTTTGTAGAACACCAAAAAAATCTAAGAATTAAGTAAGAACTAAGAACTACTAGCAAGAAATTTTAACTGCAATCTGGTTTTACTTGACTTTAGGAAAACACCAAATCACTAGGTCTGCAAGGCTTGTAAAGCCTACTACTATTTTTGCAAACAACCTCCTTACTTCCATTACCCATTTTCCCCCATGTTTTACCTGTAGGTTTAACGGAATAGAACCCAACAGCCTCTCCTTTTCTCCACATGATCTTAGCATAATCATCACTTTTGTGACAAAGGAATGGGACCTCGTTTCTCTCCATTTCAAATTTGCGATAGATAATTCGATTCAGAACATACAGAACTATCCTCTCCCCCACAGAATTCACCTAAAGAAATACAGAATAACATTTCAGAAGAGTGGTCAATTCAGGTGAGACACAGCAGATATTTTATATTTCAAAGTTTCCAACTAAAAAAGGCGTAAATGGAGTCAAGATAAGCAGTAAGAGCTTTTAGGTTTGAGAGTTTGGATATACTTTCATGCCATAGCAAGTTAAGTATAAAGCACTACCACAGATTGAGTATATTTCACAACATCAATGTCAATCCCAATCCAATGGATAAAAACTGAGAGAAGTACCAGGGGGTGTGTGAGGTGGGGAATATTTTAACTGAAAACTGTTTTCCATTCAACAGCAGTATGGCAGCCTCAGACTTCCAGGGCTAGCATGTAACAGAAATCCTACAGGAGGCATGACAAAACAAACCGGGCAGCAGGATTTAGCACACTCAATCACTGCAGACACAGTGGCAGATAACAGGATGTAATTCAGTGGAAATACCAGTTGCAGCACTTTCTGAGGCACAAAACAAGGAATTCAGTATCTTTTTCTCTGTCCTGCAGAGTTCCTCCCACAAATGTGATTTAAATTTACTACCATACTAACCACTTTAAAGGAAGAATGAAGGAACTGTGTCCCCTTTCCAATACCTAAAGTCTCAGCTACCACACATGTACAGATTCAGCTTTCCTTGCTGAATACTATCCTACCCTTATGGAGAACACAGAAAACTGCAACATGCCAAATTATCTAGAGTAAATCTAATACAAGATCCAAAGAGTGCCCAAATTTCAGCAGCAGATAAGAATGAAGTTCCTGAAAAGGCAGAGGTTTCCAGTTTTAGGAAAGAACAGCGTAACTATGCAACACAAGTGTCAGTAGTCTTGACAAAGCTCAATGAACAACAAAAAAAAGCAGATACCAAACTTGTTATCTCAAACCCCACGTGTAAGGAAAAAACATTTTATAGAATCATAGGTATTGAAAGGGATCTCTGAAGATCCTGTCCCCTGTGAAAGCAGGCTGTCTACAGTAGGTCACACTGGAAAGTGCCCAGGTGAGTGCTGAATACCTCCACTGAAAGAGATTCCACAAACTCCCTGGGCAGCCTGTTCTAGTGCTCTATCAAAGTAAAGAATTTCTTTTGCTTGTTTGCATGGAACTTCTGTGTTCCAGTTTTTGCCAGTGCCTCTTGTCCTGCTGCTGCACAGCACTGAAAAGAATCGGGTACCACCCATTTGGATCCTATACTTCAGATATTTCCAAAAATACTTTAAGTCAACTCTTAGTCTTTTCTTCTCCAGGCTAAACAGATGCAGGTCGCTCAGTCTATTCTCATATGGGAGATGCTTCAGGCTCCTAAGCATCTTCATGGTTCTCCACTGGACTCTCTCTAGATGATTTCTTTTTTTTTTTTTTTTTAAACTGGAGATCCTAGAACTGGGCACAGTACTGCAGATGTGGTCCTGACAGGACAAAGTAAAGGAAGGAAGATCATTTCCCTTGTCCTGCTGGCCACACTCTTTTTAATGCACTACATTTAATGATGTCCGAGCACCATTAACATGGAAATACCTTGCACACAGTTAATGCACTGAAGTTCTCTACAAACATTTTCACTAGAAAATTCTCTTCCCACTAGTGCCTACTTCTTTCTCCCTTTTTTTCCCTATTTTTTATGTAAGATAGCTAGCTCATTTCTGAATAAAGTAAAAGTGTGCAATATCTCAGACAGTAGTTAGTTGCTATCACATTCCATTATGTTGAAGGGTAAACACTGCAAAACTTTACCTGCTGAAGCCCCTCTCTAGAAGAAACAGATGTTCTCAAAATGTCATCAATCGACCACCACTTGCAAGCAAGAAACAGGGCTACAGCTTGAGACAGTCAACAGGGAAAAAAAAGTTAGTGATTCTTACCATTCCAAAAGAAGATATTCATTATAGCTGTCAAACAATTAGGATTACCACTACAGTAATGAAATTAAGCACCTACTAGTTGGTGCTAGATTAATGCAGCTTATATTATGTTAGCACAATAATTGTGGCGCTACATATCCTCCTTACCCCTCTCTCTTATGCTATTGTCCCTAGTTAAGAACTTGCTTTAAAAAAAACAAACAAAAAAAAAACCAAAACAGTAAAGTTAGATGCAGATTTTGTACAGTATAGCATACAGAAACTGCTTTTCAGACATAAATGTTGCCCTTCATAACAGTACTTTAGCACCTCTTTTCATGAAAATCTGGGCCTGACAAGAGGAGTCTCATGAATGTGCATATTTTAGTTCTGGGTTGTGGAATGCATATAGATACTGAATGCATATAGACACTGTTCTAGAGAGTCGTGTGAATGTGAGAAGGCTGATGGCCAAATGATTAGTGTTTAGGAAGAGTTTGCTCTACTAGCATTTGTGGCACACTCGGATATCATACATGTAGTACTATATGGAGGACTGTAAGGGAGAAAAGGGGGGAAAAAAAAAACAACAAGGAAAGGTGAGAAAAAAAATATGTATCAGTGAGATGTTACAGTCACTTCTAATTAAAAGCTTTTAAGTTCCTTGGCAAATTAATGGATTTTATGAATGCTCAACAAATTCCATTTGGAGAGGTGATGTGTACATCCACATAATCAAGAGACACATGTTGTACTTTGATTCAGATGAGCATTGTGTTATTATGGTACATGTATTCTGTATTCAATGGGTCCAGCCCTATTCTAATTAGAAGGCAATGTTCAATCCCCTGTGTACACAAATACACAATAAAAAGAACAGTATAGGAACAAGTAGGTAGTAAACAACTAATACAGAACTGGCAAAGCTGTGAGATATGCTAGTGTGGAATAAGCAAGGGACTAGTTACGTGTATTCAACACAGAAAAAGAAACAGCAACACAGATTACAATCTTAAAATGAAACCTGTGAGACAGTCGTCTGGCGCAAACAAACCAAGAACTTTGTGCGTCTCCTCTTCACCATAAAGAGGAACGAGGCCCACAGTTGACAACTTAATAGGAATCTGAAACAAGAGTGTACAATACTTCAATAGATTCTTACTAATACAACATTAGTAAAATATGCAGAGAATGGTTAAGCAGGGTGATCAAGACAAATGCTGAAAACCAAGTATTTAATGGTTAATTCAAAAGACAAGCATCAGATCCTGGCCATCACTTCAGACATTTCTTCCTAGAAAGATTACATCACAAAAAGGCCTAACTCAAGCTCTGCAGACATAGCCACAGTAATTTATACTGTTACAGCGCTCTGCTGATCGCAGCCTACTGTGCATAACTGCAGTAAAGTGTCTGTATCTGCTCCAGCTACATAAGCTGCCAAAGCCAAAAGAAGAACAAAGCAGGCAGGCAGGCACAAAAACAAACTGGAACAGCTGAATTGTTGTTTGTTCACAAGAGCTCAGATGTACCAAGGTAGAAAGGCCTGATTCAAAAGCATCTTCTTCACTATAATTGCATGCCCTTTAGGAATCTCAGGTTTGCCTGCCTGATTTCCCCCTCAGCAATGACAGAAGAATGGTCAAATAAATCAATCCTTGGGAGCTGATACCTTTTTTGAAAATGCATTTTGCTACTTAAATTCATATGTTTTCAGTATTTTGTTAATAAAGACTAGACAGAAGTTAATGCTGTGTTAAATAGACCTTCTTTCCTAGAGAGCAATTTGAAAAGATTATGATACACTATGCCACACTATGCCACTAACCATGACATTAACACAAACAAATGCAGCACTGGCAGAAATACAGGACAGTACCCAAGACTGCAACTGCAATGGAGCTTGCAGCATTGACCTTTTAATCCTACAGAGAATCCCCTCAGCAATCTCTTCTTTCATTAAAGTTACATGCTGCTGTTTTTATTGGTACTATTAGAAGTGTTTGTCTAAATAGAATCAACACCATTCAAGGGTTAAGTGTTCAAAACATGAAATGACACAGTCAGCATCTGCCAGAATTCTTAACAACTGCAGTGTTTCTCATATTTCTCATATTTCTCATAAAAAAGAAAACAATCGCTTCTGAAACCAGTGAAATTTGTTTATCAAAAACTGAATTCTGCCATGAAGATCACTGTAAGACTGAGGTGCAAACTGAGGCATTTAGGTTCAATAAATTATGTGCCCCTTAGTTATGCATGCAAACGCACTGCCTAGAAACAGTAATGCCCAGATTTATTTCAATTACAGAATAAAACAAACAAGAATTTGGAAAAAAAGATGCTTAAGCAGTGATATAATTCAATAATTATAGATCAGGTATTTCTAAGCATTCAAAATCCACATGTATATCAAGAGAACTGAGACTAAGTTATTTGTTGGTTCTTACTTGGCAGTCGTCTGATAGGGTGAACAATTCAGGATAACATGGATCCCTACGCCGAAGTTCAGACAAATAGTCTTGTGCAGAGCTCTCCAAGTCTTCATGAGTGTAGCCATACAACACGTCCACAGGAAATGCCATTATCTTGAAAAACAAGAAAACTTATCACTGGAGATAGTTTGAGGGAAACAATGCATAGTCTGTCATTCATAGCTAGGGAAAATTAAAAACTGAGATAGATAAATAACCCCCCTTGGCTGCTCTCCGGAAAGACCATTCAAATCAAGCACTGAGTATGACTCAACCTTGGCAACACAACTTAATTTTCCAAACACACATCTTAAAAATAAACATACTTTGCCTCTTCTTCCTCAGCCCTGCCTCTCTCCACAGTACTTAAATGTGTCATTTCAACTCGAACGAAGTATAACCATATCTTTCACATTCAAGCCAGAGAGGAGAAATGATTCAGGCATGTTAATTAAGATGGTGCCTATTAACATCCAGTCTGTGAAGAGGTACATGAACCCAAAGAGTATTCACAAGCAGAAAAGGAAGGTTTCAGTCTGTATGTGGGATGAGCAGTCAGAAACGTGGCAAGTCCATTCTTTTCATTGCGCTCCTCTTCAACTTCAAAACTCACTTCTTCTCACCAAGTCTCCCTCCCACCTATCACTTCCACCTCGAAATTCGAGACAACAGAATCTAAACACCAGAGGGACTTACCAGCATCTTCAACATTAACTGCCAGCAACTCCCTCCGACAGTTCTGTTAGCACCCTCTTTCACATCAACACTCATTAAAGACCTTCCCAACTCTTTGCTATATCCCTCACTGCAAATATCTCCAGCAAGCTGCATGCCACTCAGCACCTGCAAGAGCAGTGCATGGATGGACAGCCCAGCTGTCATCATGAGACAGGCCAGGGCCGTGGGTAGAACTCCACAGTTTTCCTCCTCCTGTTTCTGAGGCCACAGAACAACAACAACACAGCAACAAGCAGCCCCAAAATAACAACAGGAAGAAGCAGATAATTTATTTTGGAGAGCTTGCATTCAAATATCTGAAGAAGTTGATTTGTTATTCAGAACTTCTCTGCACACCTGGCCATCCAGTCTGACTAGCAGCTGGCTGTTTCCAGAAGTATTTCAACTGTGAACATGATGTGCTACAAGCTAGTTAAAAACCAGAGCCCCCAATAGACTAACGGGACATTTCAGGGAAGTGACAAGGTAAGAACTAAAGCACTGACACCACAGGAGCAAGAACTCCTTGAACACTCTTCAATCCAAGATCTTGTCAAAGTAGTTTCAGATTAAAATGAATGTGAACACATGGAAAACATTGTATTATTTTCTTCTAAAGCTATCCCAGTTCTATAAAACTATATACAGACCGTCAGCAGCTCCTTTCATGTTAGAGCCCAAGCTCTCTGAAGTATAAACTAGCACCAGTTCACAGATTTAATCTCTTCTGGAGGAACACACTCACAATGCTGCAGCATGTGTGTTAAACCCACAATTTATACCTGTCTGGAAGCCAGCCACCAGCAGCATTCCCCAGGGCTCAATTCTAAGGTCTGTCCCATTCCACATTCTGTCAGTGGTTTGGGTGCAGGAATGGAGTGCACCCTCAGCAAGTTTGCAGATTACACAGAACTGGGAGGGGCTGTGCATCCCTAGAGGGATGAGAGGCCTTCTAGATGGATCTGCCACGCTAAGTACATTAACAAAGCACAGCCAGTTTGTCAAAAGAGGTGACTCTCCAACTACACTTTGTGTTGGCACAACCCCATACTCAACACTGTATATAGTTCTAGGCTACACACGATAAAACTGACGTTAAAGCATACATCAAATCAGAGCCCCTGAGGCACTGCTGAGAAGAACAGACTTTATTCAGAAGTTGTGGCTGCTGCACTGGCCAGTCCCAAGCAGGGACTGGATGAACTTTGAAGAATATATAATACTGCACCAGCCTGAGTTAACATTATCCTTTTGATATGCCAGGTGGAAAAGTAAGAAATAAGCTTAGGTTTGCCAAGAAGTTGCTAGAAGATGAATCACTTGTGTAACTCTTCTGCAGGTAGGAAGTCCTGCAGCTGTGAAGTCTTTCTCATAGCTGCTGCAGAATTAACCATCAAAATTCATTTTGGGAAACCTGAAGCAGCCAGGAGAGAACACAACTGGTAACGGGGCAGGAAGGAACATCCTGTGACAAGATGCTAAGGACACTTACATTGGTCACCCTGGAGAAGAAGAGGCTGAGAGGATCTTAGTGCTCCCTGTGGAGGGGAAGCAGCAGTGGTGCTGGGCTTTGCTCCTGAGAACTGATTACAGAATGGGAATGGCAAAGAGGTGCCAGTGGAGGGGGTCAGGCTGGGCAGTGAGAAACATTTCTTTGCCATGAGTGTGGTCAGAAACAGGAACAGGCTCCACAGAGAGGTGACAGATGTTCCGTGCCTGTCAGCACTCAAAAGACATTGGACAATGCCCTCAATCATGTGTTTGACCTTTTGGGTGGTAGTTCTGAAGTGGACAGGCAGCTGGACTCAATCCTTGGAAAGCCCTTCTAATTGAACTGTTTTATCCTAATTTTCTCAGTCACGGTCAAGTGCCAGAGGCAGTCTTCCTAACCTCTTCCTAGTTTCCAGGTTCTTCCATAGTAAGGTCTGGATCCATTCCATTGACACTGAACTCTTAAATGGGGTTTCCATATTAGGAGCATAACTCATCTCAGTTCCTCTTCCTACAGATGTTTATACTAGGTAAATTTGTGAGACATTCCAGCTTTGGGCATTTTAAATGGCTGAAGGTAAGGAAGAGCAAATGAAAGCTTAGAATCAAGTCTGTTCAGGACAAAACTGCACTAATAGTGCTGTTTTGCAACATCAAGAAATAAAGTCAAACAGCCTTCACCAAACATCTAGGAAATTCAGAACCCTCAGTATGTGTACTGTCTCGATACAGATACATTGCAATAGTCACAGTCTGAAAAGCCTCATATGAGGTGTGAGATTACATGTCACTGCTTCAGCAGTAGGGTGAAGCTTTATCATCTCACTGGCTACAACAGCACAGCACTCCCTCTGCTTTGAGGGAATACAGACCTGAAAATAAATAAATAAATAAATGGAAATTTTCTGTCTGCAGGCAGAAAGAAGAAAAAAGATTATTAAAGAAATACCTAAGTGCTTAGATAAATCTAATAACAAATGAGTGAGCTGAGTTTTTGTTTTATATGACAAAGATACACGCAAGTCACAAGTTAAAACTGAAAGCCTCCAGGTAAAAAAATCCTGACATTTTTCAGAACAAAACAATAGTGTAGGTCCAAAAGAAAAACATGCAGTTTAGTAATTATCTAAGATATGGTCATTACATCACTTAGAAAATTAAAGCAATGATCACATCTTTCTTATTAAAAAAAAAGAAAAAAGAAAAAAAAAAGCCAATTCATTGAATTATTTTGAGAGTAATTTTATTATCTTTCCACTCAGCTGCTTGGATTATTTTCTATTTTCATATAGATCATTAATTATAACCTCTCCCAGAATAACTGTATTAATAACCTTTTCATCATATACCATTGCAAGAGAGAAGAATGCAGTTTTCAAGAGTGAACCATCACAGAGAACTTAGCATTCCTGCTTAATAATCACCTACAACTTGTATCGTGAAACAGATTAAACATGCAAAGTCACAATTTTTTTGTGGTATTAATTCTGTCCTATCATTAAGATCTAAAATATCTCACAATACATCAATCCACTGGACCTCTGAATAAATCATTAACTATACAGTTATAAAACCATACCAAAAGTCCTGAAGAGCTGACAAATGACTGCTCTATGCTAACCTACAGAAGATCTTACACAGGTAATCTAACAACCCAAAATGCAAGCATCTTCATTTTGAAAGGCAAAATAACCTACCAAAAACAAAGTGAAAGACTACCAATAGTAATAAACTAATAAACTGCCCAAATTAAAACACAATTGGTTTGTCAGCATCTATAGAAAAGTACAAGATACAGATGGGTCCACATAAACTCTTGAGCAATGCATGAAAAAGAAAGAGAAAAATAAAGCTTTTCCATTTTTCCTGAAAAGAGCATCACACATTTTTATTTATTTATTTATTTCTCTATACAGCAGCAGGAACAGCACAAGTCTCAGCCATGAAGTTCACCATACCCTTTTTCATTGCTGTAAGCCTCCATGTGTAGCATTACTGTAAAACTGTCAGGTCAAATTCTTATCATATGCTGCTGGACCATGCTCTGCTCATGAGGTGCCACGCCAATTGGCCAGCCAACAATCAGACTGACTGCACACACACGACGTAGCCTCAAGCAACCAAACTCATCACAACCATTTGTATTAAATAAATACTAGAAAGAAAGGGGGGAGGGGAGGAAATGAGGCAAGTTGTGCTTTTCACATTTCAATTGAAAGAAAATAAACTCTTCATAGCTATATAATTTCACACAATGGTATTAAAGACTGTACATAATAAACCAACACATGCAATATTTCCTTTAACGTGGAATTGTATATTGTTCCCTTCTCTCAACATTACACAAGTTATTACATGAGAAATGGCACGTCCTTTTTAGGAACATCTGCAGCAACAAAGGACAATAGATCAATTCAATGAACATGTGTCATTGCTCTGCGTTTGGCAAGTTGGGATTTGGATTTCAGAGAAAGCTTTGTGGAGCACACAGATTGGGCAACGTTCTCCTGCTCCGCGCTGAGCTCGTTCTCGTGCTGAGACAACTGGCGGTTAAGGGCTATAGCCTCAGCAGCAAAAAGCGTCAGGTCTTTTGTGCTACTGTTCCTTTGAAGAACCTGAGGGGTAGGCAGTCCCCTGTCAGGAGCCTGCCCTTGAACCCATGAATGTTGCAAAACTTGAGCAGCACTAAGTCGTTTCTATTAAATTGTGCGAATCACGAACAGCAATTGGATGAGTATGCAGGGGAGAACCCTATCGCGGCTGAGATGTTTGCATCGACAGAAATGATGTAAAGAGGGGGAAGATGTTAGGCATATGGGGTAGAGTGGTTTGCATGAGATGACCTGGGGTGGAGTCAGGGAGGTCACGAGGGTCTGCCAGGGGTGGTGACCTGTACCACTATAGGGTTTGTTGCGAGGCACTAAACTTGTTCTTTCGGCGTTACGCACTGTGTGTGTGTTCTGTATGTTCCCCGTGCGCGGAGGCACGGTAAAGTCACTAGGCAGCCTTGACTTGTCGCTGGATCGGGAGGCGACAATTGGTGACCCCGAACGTGATGTGGTGAAAACGGTCCAGACCGTGTGTGTGTGAGACAGCAACTCCATTATAGTTCTGATTATGGGACATTGAGTGAGTATGCTGTGGGGGATGGCTTCACGGGTGTGGTGTGAAGTGGATGATGAGGACCTCGATACAATTTTTAAGTGGATGATGCGGAGAGGTCTGGCTGACGAAGTTGCTCACTATGTGAGTCGGTCGGCATTAGAGAAAGCCAGCAAGGAGCTCTGTGAGCGGACTTGGGTAGGGGACGAAGCGGTGCAGAAGCTGCTACCCCCCCTTGGCGCTCTTAGAAAGTTAACTGGATCGACCAAGGGGGAACAGGAGTTAGGGCGGGCCATTAACACCTCGTTGCGGCCTATTGATTCAGAGGGGGAGGAGGAGAAGATTCAACAGGAGGCAGATGATCGAAGAGAAGACAAAAGAAGGAGACTCAGTAGAAGTAGAAAAACAAAAGGCCTCATTAGCTGAGGAAAAAAACCCATTATTAGCCCCGTTACAGATTTCGTGGGATCCCTCCGTGGGACAACTGAAGTGGGGGGAGGATGAGTCGGGGGGGCTCTGGGGTATGGGGGGCCGAGGGTTTATCTATTTACCGGGGGAGAAACCACCAGGACTGTTGGTGGACGGTGCTGCCCCTATTCAGCAGGCTGTGTTCTCTGCTATGCCACCCCCGTACCCTCAACCAAAGTTTTCTGAGGAGGCAGAGAGGAGAGGGGAAGTGGAACGGCGTGGCGCCGGGGAGTCCTCGACTTGCGAGGAGGTGGACAATGGAACAGAGATAACGCAGATAAAAAAGCTGTCAGCCTCAGGTAGTGAGACATCCTCGGGCTCTCAAAGTAAAGCCGCGAGCGATCGGGATCTGGGGAGGGAAGCAGCCGAGGCTGCTGAACGCTGGACCATCAAGGCACAAGAATGCATTCTGACCGGGTGCAATCTGATCCCGGAGATAAATGCCCGTAGATTGTGTTTTTCGGTGCTGGTGGGTCGGGGAGCTGGGGGTCTCCGGGTCTGCATACACATTGTGGGTTTGTTGACCTCATAAGACCCTGGAGTTTCTGGTGGATACTGGTGCAGACGTTGCCACACATTTACATTACATTTACATCTGTTACATTAGGACATTGTACAGAGTTGCCCAGGTTGTCTTTCAGCTAACGTTTCCTGCAGGGGTGAACCCCAGAGGTTTGAGTTGTCATGGGTGCACCCC